>NW_027669449.1:59138-100981 GCF_964194185.1 Rhinolophus hipposideros | reverse complement strand
CTTCTTTTATGCATTTGAATTAAGGAGCGACATTACATAAGGTGGGAGAAAGCAAGGTGGGGATTGGATTACAGGCTAGTTAACAAGATTATGCGCTCTCTTGAGAACGATACCCTTATTTCAAAGATGTGTTCTTCTAGAATGCACAGAAACAATGCAAAGGGCTTGCTTAAGGTAAGGATAAACCTTTTTACTAAAAAGATTATATGCCTGGGACGTGACTACCCACCATCCCTTGCCCAGTGAGGAATTTATGATGGATCACATCACACTGTGAAGTTCCTTTCCATAGAACTCTTTTTTTTGGTCCACAAGGCAAGAAAAAAACACCTGTTCAGAGCTCCGGAGGGCTTCTGTCATCCTCTTTATTGACAGCAGAGGGCGCTCTAATTCCACGCAGCCAAAGGTTCCAAACCCACCTTGTCCTAAGAATTCCATCACAGGGTGAGAAGAAGAAAAAAGTCCGATTCCAAACATCTGCCCGCATTGTTCCTGAATCAGACTCTTTAGCAGAAATGCCAGCGAATCTCTTCTTTGAACAAAAACCTCAGCCAATTTTCTCAGGATCAAGCAAGTGGTAGTACATCGGTGTCTCAGGTGAGGCTTCTTGGGTGTCTCAGATGTGGGTTCTGCCGTCCGGGTGTTTACCAGACAAATAACCTCTTTGGGAAAAGCCAAAGCCCTGAGAGACTTACTAGAATACAAGGATATGAATCAAAGTGAACAAACAAATACAGTATCCAGGACTTCACACTTTAGTTCCCAAGCCAGGTGGTATTGTATGACTCAGAACAAGTCCCATAACAACTTTGAACCTCAATTTCCTCATCTGGAAAGTAGGGGTAACGTGGGCCTAACAGGGTGGTTGTCAGAATTCAATTAGATAAACTTCAGTTGTATCTGTACAGCATGTATGCATTCGATTAAATGTTAGTTTTTATTCTTGTAAAAAGAGCTACCATTTTTGAACACCTACTGTGTGCCAAGCCCTGTATTAAGTACTTTATACTTATTTGCTCCTTTAAACCTCACAACAACCCTATGAGGTAGGTTTATTATTCTCCCCATTTCATAGATGAGGAAACTGAGGCACATTGAGGTTAAGCAACTTGCTCAAGGTCTCCCAGCTAGGAAGTGGCGTTAGAACTGGTATTTGAACCCAAGAAGCCTAGCTCCAAGCCCCAGAATGAAATAGCCTCATGGGAACAAAACTATGCTATTTTAAGAATCACGAAAATTGCCCCTTGGCATCTTTGGGGAAAAGTAGGCCACCCAGCTGAGAGTCCAAAGAGTAGCTGAGGGGCCAAACAGAGGTGCTGCCTGGGATTGCTAACCCTGCAAGTTTTCCCAGATTGTCTTGCACACACCTGAAATGGAGGGACCGGGAAGTGTTGCTGCCTTGGTCTGCTAAAGCAGACCCCCCTCTCATGGACAAGTGTAAATTGGTCCCCACATCCCCAATGCCAGAAAACCATGTTTCTGGACTCCGCCCACTGAAAACAAAGCCTTTGTGAGGATACAAAGTGACAAGAAGGAAATTAGGCAAAACCAGTGTCCTCAGGATTTGGTATTCCAGTCACTTTCATTCACATGCCTGGCTGGGAGTCATTGGTAATCCCAAACAAACAAACTGAAACCATGTGATCATGTTTTTTACATGGATAGATAAAAAGGAGACTGGAACATGGGTTGTTTCTGGGAAGGGGACCCCAGAGCCTGGAGGACAGGGTGGGACGCACACTTCCCTTTGGTGCTACATCAGTTTTACACCCTGCGTGGATTGGTCAGGGTCCTGGAAGGACAGAGCTGGCACTCACACTAGATGATCCTGGAGGCTTTCAGGAAGGAGCTCTGTACCAAAGTGGGAGCAGACAGAGGGAGACCCAATGGTGGGGCTGGGGCTGGTAAGAGTGGGGAGCTGCTGGCAGGCCTGGGCCTGGGTGGGTGAGGGGTGGGAAAGGCCTCCCAGTGTCTGAGAGGACAGAGCCAGATGACCCAAAGCCGGAAGGGGGTAAGACAGTAAACACCACCATCTCCACCTCATTATGATCCTGCCCTCCACTTGAGTCAGTGCTTCCAGAAAAGCTATTCTTTTGGATATCAAATAAATGCTTGTTGCCTCTCACTTGGTGCTTTTATTTTTAGGTTAACAAGTTCACTGAACAAAATGCAGTCACATGGCCACACCTAGATTTGAGAAAGTCTGGGAAATACCTTTTTTCTAATCAAGAAGATCAGGTTTCTGCTATTAAGGAAAAATAAGAAGAATGTATAGTAGGTATGTAACTAGCGACAAATGATAACGATTGCATTCCCATTTATTGAGTATCTACTATGTACCAGACACAGTGCTAAGCCCTTTATAAGTGTGGCCTGGTCAAACAAGATTGCCCTCCAGCCCTTCTGTAGCCAGGGAAACACACACACACACACACACACACACACACACATCAGCCATCTGGGCCTGGCATCTTCACTGTGAGCTGCTGATGTGAGAAGTCTTTGTAATGTGAACAGGGAGGGAGTGATATTCCCATAATAAGGTCAGGGTGACTGGTTCTCATGAAATTAAACCAAAATGCTATAACTTGGGGGAATATGAATTTCCCATGCCGAAGATGGAGGGGAAATGTTTTCAGAAGGAAATTAATCTCTGTGATTTGAGACATGTTTGAATTTAAACATACATTGATATAAAGCCAGCTACTACCCGGCATGGAAACCCCCACTGATCCAGCCAGCCCCATCGTCCCTGCTTCTGATCAGAGGAGTCAACAAATGTGGAACCAAAGTCTCTGTTCCTTTCTGTGAGTCAGCAGAAACTCTGAGAAGAAAGACTTTTGACAGTCAGCAGATTCCAGAAACTGTGTACTGAGCAATTTACAAAAAGGGGCTTCCATCGGGACTTTGACATTTTTACAGAGATGAGTGAGGGCGGGAGGAAGGGAAGACATGAGTTGTAAAAAGGTAGGAGAGAGAAGGAGGCGGTGTAGAGAGGAAGGGAGCAACACAGGGCTACTATTTTGCATAATTTTGGGGTCATACCCACCCACAGAGAAGTGAGGCCAACACGATTTCTAAAGGCCCACTGAAAAGAGATTACACTGGACCCTCTCTGGGCGTTGATGGAAGAAGAAGCTTGGGAGTAAAGGCTAAACCAGGGTCCCTCCCCTGGGAAGTGGGAGACTCCCCAAGACTGGAGACATGGTTTAGGTTCCTAAGGATCTGTGACTGAGGCAAAACCTGGGAAGACTGGATCCTGGATATGGAGCAGCCAGTCTGAATAAAGACCCCTGCACCAATGCTTGGCATGGAAATAGTGGTCTTGCCAGCCTTTGGGGGTTCCGCAGGCTTGAGCAGAGGACATATCAGGATAACCAGTGCAGATTAAAGACCAGAAGGCCCTACTCAAACATTTTTTGCCTGAAGGAATCCCACAATTTTTGTTTTTGTAACACTAGGACTAGGAAGCCTTGAGTTATGACAGTGTGCACACTGTTATGGGAGTCTCAGTTCTTGCCGAGGCAGTGAAGAATCAAAGTCCAGCAAGCTGGTTAATATGCAAGAAGGGTTTGTTAGTGGTACATTCTCAGGGAAGAGAATGGGCCTAGCCAAGGTGGAGAGAGGCCTAAGCCTCTGGTATTAGTGATGCGTTCTCAGGCTTGGGTGTGGGGGAGAGATAGAGATAAGAGAAAAAGAGAAAGATAAAGGGTAAGAGGGTGAGGGCGAGAGAGCGTGAAGGCCAGAGAGAGCCCTCATCTGGAGGACTTATAGTTTGCTGGGTGGGGTGAGGGAATGACATATGGATTTGACTGGAAAAGTGGTGCTTGTTCTTCAAAGGGAGGGCATGACCTCCTAAGATGGGTGGAGTTCAGTTGACTGAGATCTTTATCTTGCTCCAGGCCACCTCTTGTCATCTGTTGTTGTAAAAACAGATCTGTGGCTGGAGGCAGTTAATCAAAGCTAGCTATGGGCTTTCTCTGTAAGCACTGTGGACCCCCACCCACCCCCCACCGCCTATTTTCTAACTTCTACCTAACACATACCACCCTCCCTGAACACAGGGAACTCTTGGGGCAGGGACAATTTGAAAAATTCAGAAAAATTAAACGATGTTTCCAGCACCTGGGGTGGAAATTGATACCTGTCCCAAATTGCAAGGAAATGGGGCTGTGATATGAGAGGCAGATGACCAGACTCTTCGGCGATGAGCTTGCCAAACTCAAGGTGAAGGACACCGTCTTCCACAAGACTGCACGCACTTCAGCTGCACGTTTGGAGGTCCCTAGGTCACCCTCACTTTGTCCCATGTTATGATGTATAAGTGAGTGGGAAACGGAAAAACGAAAAGGCTAAGACTGTGATCAAAAGTGTAATTCTGTAACAAAGTTAAACTTTCAAAGAATGGGAGATTTTTAGCCTTGATCAGAATTCCTCATCTTCTCTCCCCACACTTTCTCTCCCCACAGCCTTCTCAGGGCAGCCAAGGATAACTCCATCCTCCAAGATGACAGGGCCAAACCCCTGGCTTTAACCTCGACTTCTTGCTCTCTCTCGTATACCATTGTCAATTGGTCTGGAAATCAAAATTTAAAAATTTCCAAAATCCCCTGCCTACAAAATCCCCAAGTTGGGTGTGTGTCCAACAGTGGGGCAAATTGACAATGTAATAGCCACCTTAACAAGAAAGTATCTTCAGACCGAAGAACCATGCAGACAATTCCATAGACTGTAACAATTTCTTACAGGGCAATTTACTTACATGGATGTAGGGTCGGGGCAGACAGACGACTCAGCAATTCTGCAAAGATTGTTCTCCGCTACCAGCCCCCTGTTACGGTATTACAATACTTTTGTTTGTAGTATATCTCAGGTACTGATGATTGACAAGACAAAGGGACAACGCAGTACGAGCCAGGCGTTTGTGATTTGTAGTTATTTATCATCGACACTGTCACCAGTTTGATACTTACCTCGGCTGTCATGCCATTCCCCCTTTACTACAAAAATATTTATGGCTACCTTTTATGAAACACAGATAATCATCAACTAGAAGGCTTTCCTATGTTTGCCAAGGATAGTGAGGTTAGTCAAAGGTCACGGCATGAAAGAAGTTGGGGACACAAATATGGAGCTGGTTTCTGTTTACAGCCACATCCATACAGTGGGCTTCATGATACCATTAAAATCTCCTCCTTCCCTCTCAGCAATCCACAGCATTAGTTTCACAGAAGGCTGATTCCCCTCATGGTCCCAAAGTGGCTGCCACCACTCACTGAAGCATCTTGGTCTCCCAGCGCGGAGAAGGAGCAGAAGGAGCTGCTCATCCCCATTAGCCCAGAGCAAGTCCCTCCTTGCATCTTAATTGGTCCACTGGCTCAGACCCAACTCTGAATTAATCACTGGCAAAGGGGAATGGAATTACCATGATTGATTTAGGCCCGTGGCTCCAAGTGTGGTCCCAGGACCAGCAGCGTGGGCCTCACCTGGGAACTGGTCAGAAATGCAAATCTTTGAGCCTCACCTCATGTTTACCCAATCACAAACTCAGGGTGTGGCCCCTGGGGTTGGACGTTCACAGGCTCCCAGGGGATGCTGGTGCATGCTTACCTTGGGAAAACACTTCTTATACCACGCTCAAGGTCCAGGCCTGAGGGTCTCTTTCGGAGGAAGGTAGGTGAGGTAGTGTGGGGTGGGGAGGGGAAGAAAGCCCTCCTCAGTGGGTACTGCAGCTTATGCTGTGGGTAACGAGGTGATAGACAGTGTGGACCCAGGAACATCCATCTGCAGTAAAGAGACAGTAAGACTGACGTCTCCTCCTCTGTGACCCCCCGCCCCCAGAGGAAAGGGATAAACCCAATGGACAGAACAAGAAAGCGGCTACCCATACACTGTGTCATTTGATCTCGCAGCTATCCTTTAGAAGAAATGTCATTGAATTCCCATTGTAATAATGAGGAAACTGAAGTTCAGAGAAGTCGCTGCTACCTGGCTATCCACAGCCACCCGTACCCATCAGGGTCTCACCCTCTATGCCACGTGAGATGTTCAATCGTTGGTCCATGTAACTAGTGACGCATCAATGGCCAGACAGTGGGAGTGGCCTGCATTTTGTATACAGAATTTTAAAACAACAATAAAACGGGCTAAAAGTCACTTAGGATCAAAATGCAATAGCAATTGTAAACCGTGTCAGTGATAAAATCCTCTTCTCCGAGTTAGTTTAGGTTCTAAACAACCGCAGTTACTGTTGAGTTTAAACAATATAAATGATAATATTACGCTAGAAATTAAAATATAATACAAATAACACAAATGAAAAACTAGCACTTTTTGATAACTCACCTTTTAAGAAACATTGTAGTCGACGTGTCAACGTGTGGGAAGTTAATTCAGAGAATTCTTAGTTATCCAGCTGGTCCCTGACACAGCTGACCTCAGCTACCTTGGTTTCAAGAGTAAGTTTATAATAATATGAAATCACTGAACACAGTTTATGACTCCAGCCCCTATGATACTACATATTCCTCATTTAAACAGTAGATTAAAAAGAAGAAGATGAAAATAGTGCAATGATTATAAAGACAAAGAAACAGAACTTAACCTACTTCAGTTCTGTCATGCTGTGGGGCCACTTGGGGTTTTTAAAACAATGAAACTGTGAACAGCAAGGTGCAACATTTTTGTTTGGTCTGTGCTAATTTTAGTTCATATTTTACTGAACTTCAATAATATCTTTAACATGGAAATGTATGCCGACTTCCTAACTGTTAATTGTCTTCAAGTGAAAGAATGAATTAAGAAAATGAAGATGATTATTGATTATTACATGATTGGTACTGAAAATATTTTTATCATCTAGAGGAAGAGAGTGTTAAAAAATGATATATTCTGTGTCCAATACAGTCCTTCAAGTGTCTGAAGATTATTTTCACATGACGGCTGCGTTTTCTCTGTTTTCAGATAAAGAACCCTAATTCCTTTGTCCACTCCTCACATAACATACGTCAGTCCTCTTTCTAGCTCTATAACCCCCAGATTCTGGTGAGCATCTTCTAAGATTATGGCCTCCAGAATGGTGAATCCTGCAGGAAAGAAGAGGGAGCACAAGTTTTAGAACCAAGTTTTAGGTCCAGAGTCAAATCTTGGATCTGGCCATGTGACCTTGAGCAAGTCATTTTCATCTCTGAGCCTGTTTCTTCATCACTACAATTTGGTTAAGGGTCTTTCTAACCTATTGAGGTTACTATGAGGCTCAGAGGAGCTAATTTATTATTATCTAGGTGTGGTTATTCATACTCTTTCCCTCCCACCTTCTAAGGGAAGAGGATTCTTGCTGACTCAGCTCCATGCTTCTCTTTTATTGTGCAGGATCCCAGCAATGGGTTACATTCTGGGGGAGAAGTGGTCAGGGAGTTTGAGACCTGAGTAGATGACTAAGAAATGCCTCCTCCAGGGAGACCTCTGTGAAGGAGGAAGGAGTGTTTTCAAGAAGTCTTACTCTGTATTGAAAATGTCCCCACTCCACGACCACACCTATTAGATGGGCTAAAATTCGAAAGAGTCAAATATATGGTGATGGAAGGAGAACTGACTCTGGGTGGTGAACACACAATGGGATTTATAGATGATGTAATACAGAATTGTACACCTGAAATCTATGCAATTTTACTAACAAATGTCACCCCAATAAATTTTAAAAAAAATTCAAAAGAGTGAGGATAACAAGGGCTGGCCAGAATATGGAACAACTGGAACTCACACACTGCTGTTTGAAGTGCAAAGTGGTACAACTACTTTGGAAAACAGTTGGCAGTTTCTTAACAAGTTAAATATCTAACTATCATATGATCTACCATTCCAGTTCTTGGTATTTACCTATGAGAAATGAAGACTTAACATCCACAAGTAAACCTAGACCACAAATGTTCACAGCAGCTTTATTTGTAGTAGCCAAAAATTGGAAGCACACCAAATGACCGCCAGCGAGTGAAATGGATAAGCAATGTGTAGTAGATCCATACAATTGGATATGAGTCGGCAACAAAACAATGAATTATTCATACACACAACTACATGAATGAATGAATCTCAGTTATGCTGAGTGAAAATGAGAACATACGGTATGATTTCACTTATATAACAGTCTAGAAAATGCAAACTAATCTACAGTGATGGAAAGCAGACTAGTAGTTACTTGGGTGTGGGGGAGGGCAGGACAAGTGGGAGGAAAGGATTACAAAGAACACAAGGGCCCTTTTAGGGGCGAAAGACATCTTCACAATCCTGACTATGGTGATGGTTGCTCAGGTGTATACTGATCAAATTCCACACTTTAAATATGTGCAGTTTATTTTATGTCCATTGTACCTCAACAGGGCTCCATTTAAAAATGGACTCATCCCTTTCCATTTGTTGAGATAGGGACAAGATTTTAATTATTTCCAAGGACATTTTTTTTCCTGCCAATAAGTCACCATATAGAGACTAGGCAATCAGAAGCCCTGGTTATATCTGGCTTACATACATTGTGCATAGAGCTTGGTGCCTGGCTCAATACATAGCAGCAATTGGGATTATTAATGAAGCATTCCAGAATATCTGGCTGGCAAAGAACCCTCTGTTTAGATCAGAAGTTGCAAACTCAGAGCTGTCAGGCAGGGGAAATAAAGCAAGCAAAGTGAGACGAGCATATACAATAGGTAACGGCAGAGACTATGGCAAAAAAAAAAAAAAGTGTGTCCCCCTTAAATGCATACAAATTCTGAGTGCTAAATAACAGGCATTAGTGGGCCATGTGTGGTATGGGGGGTAGGGAGGTCACTGCACTATCTTAGTACAACTTAGTGATTTGTTAACAACAGCTAACGTTTCCAAGATGCTCTTATTTGGTCCTCCCACTAACTCTGTGTGCCTGATGGGATTATCTACATTTTCTAGATGAGGAAACTGAGGTTCAGCGACGTCACCAAGACTTCAGCCCAGGGCCAGTGAAATGAAGATGCGAACTTGCTTCTTCTCAGCCTGGCCTGAATATTTTTTCCCAACCAGCTATAGCTATTATTTTATGAGCATTGTTTTCCCCCATGGAGTAAACCCATGGAGAAAACTCAATTTTGTCTTCTTTCTAACAGTGGTGACTTCCAGGGGCCAACGGTGTTTTGGATGGAGAAAGAGCTCAAGGAACCCTCTGGTGGACAGTCTGGGAGTGGGGGGAGGGTGGGGGGAGGGTCAGAGACACAACCTGCCTGTTAGAACTCTCTATTTTTCGTTTTTACAAATTCCCTTTTTAAGTTCACCTGTACCTGAATATCGTGGGATAATAATGTAGGTAGGTTCACTTTGAGAAAACCATTATGTAAGAACTTAAACTTGCAAAATGGATTTGTTTATTCATTCCGCAAATACTGACATCTGGTATGTGACAATCTTAACAGTTAATAGGGCATGCCAGCAGCTTAAAGTGCTGTCTGAGTATGAACAGTTATTCCTGAGAAAACAATTTAGGTGTGTTCTGTTATGTCTTAATCCATTCGGGTTGCCTTAGCAAATACCATAGACTGAGTGGCTTAAACAACAGAAATTTTATTTCTCACAGTTCTGGAGGCTGGACGTCCAAGATCAAGGTGCTGGCCTGGTAAGTTTTATTCCAAAGCCTCTATTCTTGGCTTGCAGGCAGCTTCCTTCTCATTAGTGCTCACGTGACCTCTTTGTGCAAAGGGAAGGAGAGAGAGCTGTCTGGTGTCTCTTCTTATAAGGATACCAGTCCTGTTGGATTAAAGCCCCACCTTCATAACCTCATTTAACCTTAATTACGTTCATTAAAGCCCTATCTCCAAATATCATACATTGGGGGTTAGGGCTTCAATATGTAACTTTGTGGGGATATAAACATTCAGTCCATAGCAGTTTTCATTCCCATTTTACAGATGAGAAAAAGAAAGCACTGGGCGGGCATAGACAAAATCCCCTGGATCCTCCTGAGCTTACAGTCTGGTGGGAGAGACTGATATTAAATTACAAAATTTGATCATCACCTTAGAGGAAAAGCAGGGAGAGTTATGCAAGCCTAGAGTGGTGGAACCCAGCCTAGACCGGGGAGTGAGGGACTTTCCTGAGGACAGGCTAGGTGAACAAAGAGGGGTGTGGAGTGGAAGGTAGTGCATAAAACCCGGAGGCAGGCAGGAGCAAGGCACATTCGAGAAACTGAAGAAGTGTCGACATCATGCAGAAAGCCACAAGGGGGTGGTGAGAGAGGAGGCTGGAGAGACAAGCTGTGGCCAGACCCTGCAGGGGTGGGAAGTTTAGACTTGGCCAGGAAGACAATGGGGAACCACTGGAGGCTTTAAGTGGGAGAGAAACATGGTCAGACATATCTTTTTGGAGGGTTATATGGGTGAGATGAGAGTGGAGAGGTGGAAGGAACGATCTCTTCTTCATGGCTCCTTTAAATGGTCACACTCCAGGCTTTCTCACCCTCTTCCCTCCATTAAGCATAATCATCTTGGCTCAATTTACACAAAACTTTTCAGGAGGACATCAAGATTTGAAGAGTCAGGGGAGTTGCACTTAGAATCAATACTAGAGGGAAGAAGAGGAGGAAAAGGCAGCTGGCACATCTGAGCACCTACTAGGGGCCACTTCATTTAAGTTCATTCATTCATTCATTCAGAGGAGCCCCACAAAGTGCATGTCAGAGACCATTTCCTCTTCCTGGGCACTGGCTAGAGTCCCTTTCCCAGCCCCCTTGTATCTAGAGAGGGGCGTATACCTCATGCTGCCAGTAGAGTAGCGGGCGGGAGGGATGCCCCCCTCCTCCAGGCCTGACCATAAAACATCCCATCCAATCTTTTATGCTCTCTGTCCTGTCCACATGGAAGGGAACAAAGGAGTTTAAGATTGTGGAGCCTCATGATGGAAAGGCACCTGATCCCTGAGGAAGAAGGATGCCAGAAATTCTACCTGGCCAGGAATATCTGTATCATGCATGAGAGAGACATAAAACTTTGTTACATTAGCCCCATGAGATTGTGTGGTTATTTGTTACAGCAGTGAGCCAATCCCAATGAACACAGGTATTTGATAGTATACCCATTTTACAGGTGAGGAAACAGAGGCCCAGAGAGGTTAACTAAGTAGATGGAGGTTACACTGCTCATAGGAATACAGCAGGAATTTGAATCAAGCTCTGCCTGACACTAGACATCGCTTTCATTGGCTCTTTTCTTTCTTCAACTGCTTAAAAACTGCATACAGTGTTTTGTGTGAATGCAGCCTAATTCATTTAGTCAGTCTTCCATTATGGAGGGTTGTTTCCATCCCCCCCCTTACTGTCATAAGCAATCCTTCAGTGACTATCCTTATAGCTAAACCTTTATGCATAATCCTTAATTGTTCCTTGGATGAATTCACAGCAATGAAATTTCTAGGTCAACTGTTTGCATGTTTTTTTTTGGCTTTAGAAATACATATCGCCACAAAAGTCCCATGCTCTTTCTACTGCACTGTGATGACTCCCAAGTGGTTGGCTGATGACTGGGACCTGCCTTGAGGTCTCTGACTTCTCTGGCCTCACTGTGAGGCATCAGGAAAGCAGGACCCTGACCCGCTGGCTGCATGAAAATCTATGAAATCAAGCAAGGAAGCAGCCTCCTGGGTAAACAAGCTCAGCTAACCAGTGGTTCTTATACAGATTCCATGAATAGGGCTTCTCTTTCAAGCCCCACTCTTCCTTCATTCAAAAATTGATTAAATTTTATGTATTCTTTGAATAGATAAGGAATAAACACGGTGCAAAATTTGAAAGGCAAAAGGGTATATAGCGTGCAAACTTTCCCTCCCACTCTGTCTCATAGGCATCCAGCTTCCCTCTATGGAAATAACCACTGCTTTACGGAGAAGCAAGCCAAAAGATATGTATACTTTTTTACGACTGGATGTGGAAACTGTGAATTTTAACTTGTTGGATGTTGATATTTTTTTTTTTTAATTAATTTTATTGGGGTGACAATTGTTAGTAAATTTACATAGATTTCAGGTGTACAATTCTGCACTACATCGTCTACAAATCCCATTGTGTGTTCACCACCCAGAGTCAGTTCTCCTTCCATCACCATATATTTGATCCCCTTTACCCTCATCACCCACCCTTGATATTTTTGTATTTCTCTCAATATTCTTGAGCTTTGTTCTTTGAAAGTACATTGACCCTTGAACCACACAGGGGTTAGGGATGCCGACCTCCCACGTAGTCAAAAATCTGTGTATATAGCACATAGATTTTTAAAGAAAATAGCATACTATATGTACTGTTAAGCACATGGCTTTTCTTCACTTAACTATACACTTTGGAAATTATTTTGTATTAATCCATATAAATCTACTTTGTTCCTTTTACATGGGTATATAGTATTCCGTTGTAGAGAGATGTTCCATGATTTATTTAACCATTCTCCTTTCATGAATATTTAGGTTGTTTCCAATATCTTGGGGTTATAACTAGTGTGGCAAGGAATATCTTTCACCAAATATTTATTAGACCCCCCAACCCTACCCAAAGTGCCAGGGAAGGAGGATAAGGTAGAAAATGAGACAAATGTGCTTCATGCCCTTGGAGAACTTGGATCAAGTTGGGGTGAGACAGTCAACGAACAGTCATGCAAACAAGTGAAATATGCAGGGGCACAAAGGGATGTGCATTGTGCCTTGGGAGCACTGATGGACTGCCCAGCCACAGGGGCAGTGCCAAAGAAAGCTTGGGAGATGGCCTAGCCTTCCTCCCCATCATTTCCATCAGCAGAAGTAGGGAGGGGAAGTGGCCTTTCAATCGCATGTAAAATGTTATTATCTTAGGCTGAGTCTGACACAGGTGCACGAGAGTCACTGAAGGAGTTAGGGAAGCAGGATAGGCCAGGGGAGGGGCTGGTAAAGTCTAGCCATGGCCTGATGTTCTGTGGCAGAGGCAAGGGACGTGGTGCTCTGGAATCCAAATTGTCCCACCATTAAATTGTCCCACCTGGAGGCAAGAGGGCCAGCTTTTTGTGTCCCTATATTAGTCATAGACTGCACACTATTGGGTGGAGAGTGGCAAGGGGGGCGTCAAAAAGTTCTGGCCCCTTAGATGAGGGCAATTTTCTGGAGAAGGGAGCATCCAACACTCCTAGCTGGTGAAGAATGGATGCCCCTGCAGGGAAAAGGGATCTGGGCAGGGTACCAATAGCATCTTCTCTAGCTACCATAATATAGCTTCAAGACAAACCCCCTAGCATGGAAGTAGGAGGGAGCATAGCTCGTTTGAGGAACTGAGATATGGCCGGTAAGGCGGAAGTACAGACAACTGTGGGTGACTCTGGGGCACGAGGTTGGATGGAGATTGTGCTGGGTCTCCAACTTTATCCTCAGGGTAATGGGAGCACTGGAGGCTTAAAACAAGAATGACATGACCTGACTTTTCGTTTTCAAAGGATCCCTCTGGCTGCTGTGAGAAGAATGGATCCTTGGAGGCCAACGGCAAAAGCTTAGACTCCAGTGAGGTGGTTAGTGGTCTGGTCCAGGCAAGAAGTAAGAGCATTCACACAAAAACCATGTGAATGTTTGAAGCCATATTGTTCATTATGGCCAAAAAGTGGAAGCAACCCAACTGTCCATCTACAGATAAATGTATAAACAAAATGTGGTCCATCCGTACAATGGAATATTAGTTGGCAATAAAAAGGAATCAAGCACTGACACGTGCTACCACATGGATGAGCCTTGAAAACATGATGCTAAGTGAAAGAAGCCAGACATAAAAAGACCACACCGTGCATGATCTATATAAAATGTCTGGAATAGGCAACTCTACAGAGACAGAAAATAGATTAGAGGTTGACAAGCGCTAGGGGAAAGAGAATGGGGTGTGACTGCTAATGGGCAAGGGGTCATGAAAATTATATTGTGGTGGTGGTTGCACAAGCTGGTGACTAGCCTAAAACCATTGAATTTTACGCTTTAAAATAATGCATTTTTAAAATATGTTCTGATGTTGGGGACTTCTTTTTTTGTTGAGAGCCCACTGGCCCATGTGGGAATCGAACCGGCAGCCTTCGGAGTTAGGTGCATGGAGCTCTAACCGCCTGAGCCACCGGGCCAGCCCTATGTTCTGATGTTAATAATTAATTTTATGTCAATTTGATTGGGCTAAGGAATACCCAGGTAGCTGGCAAAATATTATTTCTGGTAAAATAATATGAAGGTGTTTCTGAAAGAGATCAGTATTTGAATTGGTGGACTAAATAAAGCAGATGGTCCTCCCCAGTGTAGGTGGACATATTCCAGTCTGTTGGGGTTCTGAAGAACAAAATAGCGGTGGGTATCTTTGCTTTTTTTGCTTGAGCTGGCATATCTATCTTCTCCTTGGACATCAGTGTGCCTGGTTCTTAGGCTTTTGGACTCAGACTGGAACTTACACCATCAGCACCCCTGATTTGTTGAGGCCTTCCGACTCAGGCTGAATTACATCACCAGCTTTTCTGGGTCTCCAGCTTGCAGATGGCAGATCGCAAGACTTCTCGGCCTCCGTCACTGTGTGAATCAATTCCTATAATAAATCTCCTCTCGTCTATATTTAAAACCTATTGGTTCTCTTTCTCCTGGAGAACCTTAACTAATATACATATGAATTATATCTCAATCGAAGGGAGAGGGAGGAGGAAGAAGAGAAGAAGGCGAAGGGTGATTTGGACCCAATGGAGGAAAATGGTTGAGTTTAAGACATACTTTGAAGATGGGTTACTTAGGGGAACAGAGGGGGGCAGGCAATGGCCCTGTATGAGTCCCTGCTTTCCTCAAACATGTTGTCGGGAGTAAAGCTGGAGCAGCAGCAATTGTGGAACCCACATCAAGGAGCTGTTGGCTCCCTAGTCTGAACTTCTCAGAGAATGGAGAGACTCTGCAGCACTGGGATTCAGAGAGTCTCAGATTTTGAAGTCTGCACTCAATGGCTTATTGGCTGTGTCCTACTGTAAGTAGCTTGCTGTCTCTGGGCCTCTGGACGGACTGGGGGAGGTGAGTCTGTGAGGCTCTGAGCTGCCTTCTCAGCATTTCTCAGTGCATTGTGATATGAGTGCCTAATGACAAATCCACATGCCGTAGCCTGTAGCCTTCTCCGCGTGGTTTCAGAGTCCCCAGGTAAAAACCTGACCCCGCCCGGCCAACCCCAGCTCTTAAACAACACAGCCCTACATTAGGAGAGCATTTTTCTCCTCCATGACCTCACCTCAGTTCCACTGCTTCTTGAGGCCAACTTTGTCCCCAGTCTGCCCCTAGGATCACTCTAGGCTCTTGTCTTTGCTAAGTTCAAATCTTGTTTCTATCACATCCTAGCTATGACCCGGGCATGTGATGGGGAGGCAGGGTGAGATGAGCACAGAATTGGAGTAATTTATTATATAATTCTAGGAAAGTTCCCTTTAGCTCTCTGACCCTCAGTCTCCTCAAAAAGCTGAGGGAAGAGTTCTCTTAAGCAATGTGAGCCGCAGTTTCTCATCTGCTTAATGAGGATTTGTGAAGATTCACTGAAATCTCATGGCACATAAAATGTTCCGTCTAGGACTTGGCACATAACAGCCTCCAGTAATTGTTAGGTATGGTTTTTAATTTAAAACCCATTTTATTATGTACTATTTGATACGTGCCACATAACACATTCATTCCAACAACATTTATTGAGGACCTACTGGCGACAGGCCCTGTTGTAAATGCTGTAGTTATCCACACTCTCCACTCATCTTTGCTGGGTTATATCTGGGTCCTTCATTCATTTAAGTGACCCAAGTGCACTGGAGTTTGCACCCCTCGTTTAGATGAGTAGAATGTTGTGGTTCATGCCTTGTTTTCCTTGAGTGTGTGTCTTTTAAGGCTACAACTGGGGATAGAACGTGGCAGGGTGAGACGAGCACAGAATTTGGAGTCATTTACTGGTTATATAACCCTGGGAAAGTTCTTTTAAGCTCTCTGACCCTAAGTCTCCTCAACTCTGACATGGAAATAATAGTTCAGTAATAGTTCACAAGAATGTGATAATAAATATGAGGTCGATAAATGACACAGAGTAGACGTTCCCTAAAAGTTTATTAAAAAGATAGGGGATTCTGACATCTTAAATTTGGAAGGGCCCAGCAAGGTGCTTGGCTCATAGTGGGTGATTAGAAAATGTGCCTTCTCTTTCCCCAGCTTCTTGATTGGTGGGCAGAGTTCCTGGGCAAGGAGTTTGGGCAGAGCCAGAGCTGAGCAATCAGGCCACGGTGCCCTCCAGAGGGGCCCTATGGGGGGGCCCAGAAATAGACCAGTCCCCTGAATTGCTAGGGAGCATCAGGTATGAGAGGGTGGGCATGACACCTCATGGAATGTGGCCACCACACACCCTGATTTGCATGGGACTGCTAGGCTTCTTGGGAAAGAACTGACATCATGTCCAAGTGTCTGAAGTTGGGATTCAGACAGGTTCAAACCAGCCCAACAGGCTTGGCAGGGGCAGCAGAAACTAGATGGTGGGCGGAAAGGGGCCTCAAATCACAGAAGGAAGACACTTGACAAAGGGGCCTGACAGAGGGCTGCCTGGAAATTGGAGAGAATAGATGTCTGAGAAACAGTCTGAGGCTGTTTGCCTTTCTTCATTCCCACATAGTCCTTGTTTGTTCTGGGATGGAAACAAGAAGCCTGGGGTGTGAAGACAAGAAGCGGCTCATGTGGGGCCCACACAGCTCTGCCAAGGGACCCCCTTCTCTCAATCAGCTCAGCAGGAAACACCGCAGGGGGCAGGCCAGAGGGAGGGGTCAGCAAGAGCGTCCTAGGCAGTCAGGCCCTGAGGGTGGTGGGCAGTGGGGCAGTGCCCGAGACCCACAGACGGTGGGCAGAGGGCTCTAGCCTGCAAGCTGCAGGACCTCAGAGAGAGCCACAGCCCCTGTCAGCACCCAGAACTTCACTGGAAATTTGGTCTGAAGGGGACTCGTGTCCAAGACAGAGCTTCCTACTGGACCCGCTGATGGGTCTTGGAGCACAAGACCGAAGGTGTGGCTGTACCTGTGGCCTCATTCTACTCGTGGCTCATCCACACCTATTCAGCAGCTGCTGTGGGCCAAGCTCTGTTCCACATGTAGTGAGGAGCAACAGGCAAGAGCTTCAGGAAAGCAGAGGAGATAACAACACGCAAGTGATCAGATGAGTCAAGGAAAATTCAATAGAGCTACGTGTTGTGAAGAAAACAGGGTGGTGTGACAGCGTGGCTAAGGGTGGGGCTGAGCGATGAGAGCACGCTTGTCATTTGTGTCACTGGGGGATGAGATAGGGACAGAGGAGTCACAGCTGCTTCCTTTTCTTGGGTACCACTCCCAGGTCTTGCCTTGTTGGGACCCCTCTCCCGCCTGAGAAGTCAGGTCCACGGAATGGCTTGCCCAGGAGAACAGGTCAGCAAGCCAACCCCAGCAGTCTCACCTCGGGAATGAGGCCGAGTTGTGTGGGTTTGTGATGTGCTCCGACCTGCCCAGGTAGGCCCAGGCTCCAGGGCGGGGGCGTCACCTGTGACTCATCGCAGGCTGCATTGGGGAGCCACCTGCCACACACACACACACACACACACACACACACACACACACACACACACACACACTGACCTCACTGCCACCTCTCTAGCCCTCCAGGAGAGAATCTGACCAGGGGCGCTCACGGGAATTGGAGCTTATGACCACTGAGGCAGCAGCCATACCCTTCCCCCCTGCACACCCCACAATGGCCATGGTGAAATGTAAGGTTCACTTTGCTTCTTCCTGTGGGGTGTGGGTGTGGCCCTTGAGGACATGATGTCAGCATTTCTCAGGGAAGTGGCTGGGACTGTCGCAGCATCAGAAGCACTTGCTTTTAGAGGCGGCCAGCTGGCACTGGCTCCCACCAAACCATTATTAGCCTTTGCTCCTGCTTCTTTAGGAGTGCCTCCTTCAAAGCCCGTTCGGTTCTTCCCTTTGTACCCCCATCTCATTCACTCAAACCCAGACCCTCCCTTCCACTTCCTAGGGTGTCTGTCACATTTCCCTGGATTCCAAGCCTGGCCCCACTGCCCATTTATCACCTGTTGCCCTTCAACCACCTCTTTCACTTCTCTCTGTTTGTTTCCTCTTGTGTAAAACAGGAATAAAGAGTTTAGCCTCACAGAGTTGGTGTTGTCAGATTTTTTATCCAGCAAATATTGTATGAGTTAAGAAATGCAAAGCACTTTGAACAGTGCCTGGCACATAGTAAGCACTCAATAAATGGTAGCTATTTTACTATTATCATGATTAAATATTTACATTAGGGATTTAGGAGGGAGAAAAACAGATGTCATTACAGTGGATAAGATAAATAAGGCTGTGCAGCACCCAGCACATGGAGGGCCCCCAATAAACAGGGAGGTCCTCCTCCTTTCCTTCCCAGGAGCATGTCCCAGCTCTGAGAACCCCTCTGATCCTCAGTGTTCATTGAAACCTACAGACCTGACATAGGATGGAGGCTGAGTGAATGCTCTGGCTGGCATAAGCGTTCCGGAAGTGTCTATTCACCTTGGATGTGTCATATGCTCCCAGGAAAGGTTTCCCTGGGGAGGAGTCCTGAAGAGAAATCCGCCAGACATGGGCTAAGTTTCCCCAAGCTGCTCACCAGCATCTAGAAAAATGGGGTGTTAGGGGCTTGCCTTTTTCGGGTCTTCCTGGTCAAGCCTGGGTTCCCCTTAGAACACTGACTTAGGCCTGACTCTTGGGAACAGAGGTGTTTAGTTTTAACAATTTGAGACTGGTTTTGCGATTTTCACACCCCAGTCTGATATTCAAAGCTGCCTCTCAGGGCTTCACTGAAGGTGTGGCCTCTAAGGTCCAACTCACAAGGCAAGAAGGGGCCCAACCTGACGCTGAGGGCAGCGTAGTCACTTCTAAGTTCTTCCAGGCTCCAGAAGGCTTCCTGCTGTAGGGCACAGGGACTCTGGAGGGGATGGCTCAGTTGCAAGGATAGAGAGAGGTTGTGTTGACTTTTGGGAGAGGGGGATGTTGACACCTTAGAAGCCATAGGTGTAGCTTCACTCTAGAAGCCAGATTTACATAGAAACTATAACAGAGTTCATGACAGCAGAAATGCTGAAGACGGGTGTGTTCCAAATAATAGCTACCATCTAGTGAGGGCTTACCAGGTGTTCATAGGCCTTATCTCACGTAATCTTGACAACACCCCGGTGAGGTTGGTGCTACTGTTATCTTCACTGAAGAGAGGAGAAAGCAGGAGGCTCAGAGAGGTGCGGCCGCCTGCCCAAGGCCACACAGTTATCAGGTAACAGAACCAAGATGTGAACTTACGTGGAGTGACTCCAGAGCCCACGCTCTTAACCTTGGCATTGACGTCACTACCTAGGTGAAGCATGATAGAAAAGGGACAAGCCTGAGCTACACTAGACAGAAGAATACTGGTGGTTTTCAGCCTTGACTGGGCATTAGAATCATCAGGAAACAGGATAACACGTGGACGCCTCGTCCCTACCACTAGAAATACTAATCCAGTAGATGGGGCCTACCATCTCTATTTTTCATAGTTTCTCAAATGATTCTGATGCTGTGGGTTGAAAATTCATGCCCTAGCCTGACTAGGGGTTTTGAGGGATCTCATCTCTTCCCATCCTTGACTATTTTTCAGTGGGCTCTAGGCTGCAATCCAAACCACCTTGAAGATGTTTAGGAATGGTTGTGAAGTAGAGCCAGGATAGGGTTGTGTCATGTGGCTGGTTTCAAACCCTGACTCGGCCATGAACTAACTGTGTGACCTTGGGCAAACGGCTTCACTTTTCAATGCCTCAGTTTCCTCAGCTTAATGGGGGCTAATTATGGTGACTTTAAGGGGGTGCTCTGAGGAATAAAAGGTGTGGGGACAGAGCTCCAGAGAGCAGTTTCCAGGCTCTCGGCCTCACGTGGAAAGGTGCTGGCTCGGGTAGTAGATGGCTGTCGGCTGTGGCTAGTTGGCCGTCAGCTGGAGCTGGTTAGCCATTAGCCACTGATATAACTGCCCCGGCTGCGCTGATTGGTGAGTTGAGGGGAGTTGGTCGGTTGGCAGAAAAGCGGACAGCAGGTTGCACGTCGTGTGAATCCAGCCTCCAGTGAGACTATAGTGGTGTGACTCCCCTACCTATGGCTCCGTGGGTGCTCCTTTTTGGCCTAGCCACATCCTGTGTTCTTATGTGGGGAGCGGGAGTAGAGACCCCCCTGCATGACACCCTACATGACAAAAGTGTTAAAGGACATAAGAGGAAGTAATAGCAGAGTAGCTTGGTCAGAATAACTCTCCCTCAGATTAAATGTATTAAATCTGAACAAACTATACACAAAAAACTATTTGAAGACACTGGGAGGACATCCAACAGCAGGCAGAACTGTGAGGGAAGTCAACCCTTGAAAGGCAGGAGATGCAGTGGATGAGATTTATGTTTTTTTGTGGCCTTTTGCCTGCAGCACTCTCTAATGTGTGTGGGAGATGTGGATTTGTAGGAAACTCTGTTCTTACTCGTTTGAGGTGTCAAGATATCAGAATTCCAAGCAAATTTCCAGAATTTTAAGGAGGAGATCCCAGAAAGAAATTAGCTGTGGAGGAGATGCGTTCCAAAGTCTGTATACAAACTTTGTCCAAATCCTTGGCTATGCACTGAATTACGTATATGCACAGAAGGCTCCAGGGGGTCCCAATGAAATCAGCAGCAGGAAGCTGAAAGACCTGAGGGAAAATTTCAGCTGCTGCCCTTTATAAGGGAGACAAAGTTTAGAGTTGAGTCCAGCCTAGATAATTGTCTTCTAGAACAAGATTAACACACTTGAGAGGAACATAATGGAATCCAAGGTCTGTACAATGTGTCATAGATGATATCCAGCACACAAAAGCCAAGTGCTAGACATAAGAAGAAACAGAAAACTGACTCATGCTCAAAACTCATTCTCAAAGAGAAAAAGTGATGACCCAGACGTTAGAGTTAGCATCAAAGGTTTTAAAGCAACGCTTTCAAATATTTTCAAGGCCTTGAAAGAAAATGTAGCCATAATGAAGGAACATATAGGGAACTTCAGCAGAGAAATTGAAACTATAAAAAAAGAACCAAATGGAAATTCAAGAACTAAAAAGTACAATAACTGAAATGAAAATTAACTTGATAGGTTGAATAGAATGAAGATTACAAAGGAAAAAAATCAATGAATTTGAAGATAGATCTATAGGAATTACCCATTCTGAAGAACAGAGAGAAACAAAAAACTGAAAAACTGAAAAAATTAGAGCCTCACGGACCTGTGGGACATTAAAAGATCTACATACTGTGTGTAATTCAAAGTTTAATAAAACAGAAGAAGGAGAACGAGGCATAAAAACATTTGAAGAAATATTTGCTGATGATTTCTCAAATTTAATCAAAGATAAATTTACAGGTTCAAAGAGTTCAGTGAAGCCCAAGCAAGATAAAGACAAAGAAAACCCACGCCTAGCACAGCATAAGTCAAACTGCTGCAATCCAAAGATAAAGGAATCTTGAAAACAGCCAGAGAAATATGACACATTATAAACGAAGGAACTATGATACAAATGAGAGCTGTTTTCTCCTAGCAAACAATGGAGGCTAGAAACCTAATAGATCAACATCTTTAAAATGCTGAAAAGAATAAAAACCCTCTCAAACCCAATTTCTACATCCAGTAAAGATGTGCTTCAAATATTAAGGCAAAACAGACACATTTTCAGATAAAAACGGAATTTGTCACCAGCAAACCTGCATTATAAAAAATGTCAAAGGAAGTTCATCTGGCTGAAAGGAAATAACACCAAATGAACATTCAGATCTATAGGAAGAAATAAAAAGCACTTGAAATGTGAGTGAATACAAAACACTTTATATATTTATTTTCTTCTCTTGATTTCTTTAAGAGACATGTGACTGTGTGGAAGCTAAAATTATGAGTTTGTATTGTGGCATTTACAACCTAGATGGATGTAATTTACATGATAATAGCACACAGTGATAGTGGGGATAAGTGGAACTATATTGTTGTGAAGTTCCTATATTTTATAGTAAGTAGTAAAATAATAATTTTAAGCAGATTGTGGTAAGTTAAAGATTCATATTGTAATTGCTAGAGCAACTGCACTAATACAATTCAAAGAGGGTATAGCTAAAAAAGCCAATAGAGGAATTAAAATGCAATACAAAAAATTATTCCATTAACCCCCCAAAAAAGCAGGAAAGGAGGAACAGAGGAACAACAAAAAAGATGGGACAAGTAGAACGCAAATAGCAAAATAGTACAGTTAACCCTCAACACATCAATACATCAAATGTAAATGGACTAAACATTCTAATTAAAACACAGAAATTGTCAGACAGGGCAGAGAAGCAAGATCCATGTATGCGCTGTCTCAATACACATACTTTAAATACAAAGCCACACATAAGTTGAAAGTAGAAGGATGGAAAAAGATATAAAATGAAAACACGAATCGTAAGAAAGCTGGGATGATTATATCAACATCAAGTAGACTTCAAAACAAAGACTGTAAAAGATATTTCACAATGATAGAAGAGACAATCCATCAGGAAGATATAACAATTTTAAATGTATATCAACTTAATCACAGAGCTTCATATACATGAAGCAAAAATGGATAGAACTACTGGGAGAAGTAGACAACTCACAATCAGAATTAGAGATTTTAATACCTCTCAATAATTGACACAAAAATAAATTACTAGACAAAAAATCAGTGAGGACAGAAGATCTGAACATTATCACTCCCCTGACTTAATTGATGTTTATAGAACATTACACGCTAAAATAATAGAATATAAATTCTTTTCAAGTGTACATAGAATGTTCACTAAAATAAGCCCTACTCTGGGCCATAAACAAGTTTTAACAAATTTCAGAAGATTACAATCTTACAGAAATCTTTAATTCTGATTACAGCAGAATTAAATTAGAAATCAGTAAAAATAAGATATCTGGGAAAGCGCCAAATATTTGGAAATTAAACAACACACTTCTAAAAAAAACCCAACAACAATAAAATAACAAACCCATGGTATATTTAAATAAGTCGAAAACTTACATTCACACAAAAACCTGCACAAAAATATTTATAGCTGCTTTATTTATACTTGCCCAAACCTGGAAGCATCCAAGATGTCTTTCAGTAGGTGAATGGATAAACAAATCCTGGTACATTCATACAATGGAATATTAATCAGTGATAAAAAGAAACAAGCTATCAAGCCACAAAAAGTTATGGAGAAACCTTCACAGCATATTGCTAAGTGGAAAAAGCGAGTCTGTATGATTTCAACTATATGACATTGTGGAAAAGGCAAAACTCTAGAGATAGTGAAAGACCGGTGGTTACAGGCTGGGTGGGTGGGGGTGGGGGGCGGGACGGGGGAGGACAGGATGAATGGGTGGAACACAGTGGATTTTTAGGGCACTGAAACTGTTCTGTACCACCCTGTAATGGTGGATACGTATCATTATACATTTGTCAAAAGTTACAGAACTGTATGGCACAAAGAGTAAAATCTAATGTACGCTATGGATTTTAGTTAATAATGTGCCATCATTGGTGCATCAATGGTAACAAATGTACCACACTAATACAAGAAGTAAATAATAAGGAAACCTGTGTGTTGGGGGAAAGGGAATATGCGGGAACTCTTTGTGCTTTCCCGTCAATTTTGTAAACCTAATATTGCTCAAAAACTTAAATATGTTTTTAAAAACCCATGACCCAAGACTGTAAGTGACCTGATGCCTAACAAGCTCACCGTATACCTTACTTCGGTTTTCTGTTTTCCCATAATGTCTTTAACAGAGATTCCTCTGCCCTTAGGATTCTCTTGCTCAGTGGGGGAAGAGGTTATCTGGGACTGAAGGGAATGCTGAATATGAGATCCTGGAGAGAATCATGGGATATCAGGCCAAACCAGTTGTTCTGAAACTCGGTTCGCCTTCTCGCTCACTCATGCATTCATTTCATAATCTTTGAGGTTCTCCTCTGAGCTAACTAAGTAAGTTCTGTGCTGGGCACTGAAGATGTAACTGGCAACAAGCCACAGTCTTTTCCCACAAGGCATTTACAAGCCCGTGGGAGAGAATGACAAGTAAACAATCAGTGACAGTTCATCGTCCTAAAAGTTACAACACGGGTAAATCAGGGGTCCGTGGGAGTACAAGGGAGGAGTATTTAGCCTAGTCTAGGTTTGTTTAAGCAAGACTTCCTAGACATAGAAGATATGCCTCAAAATTATGGGCAGCAGCTAAGAGGAAATGGGAATGCCTCCTGGGCTTGGTCAGAGGTTTGGAAGCAAAAAAGAACAGCCCATCGGGAAGCTGCAAGCAGTTCACCGTGGAGTATAAATAAAGTACGTGTATACGGGATCGGTGGAGAGTGGAGGGTAGAGGTGAAAAAAGGGCTGGAGGAACAGGCGGGGACGGGTCAGACCTGAGCCTTGGACCCTCTTAGAAGCATTGCCTAGGCAGCCCAGCCAGCCTTGGCAATGCCTGCTCCCTGGAGTCTGTGCCTAAGGCAGATGACGCGTCCTGGGGAGCCGCACCAAGTCTCTTGAACACACTTGGTAGAAGGAGCGATCCCATAATTACCGTGGTGATAATTAGAGGAACGTCCATTGCCTCTTTCAATAAACATTGCACAAGCTGTGGTCCTCTTACCTGCGAGGGTGGGATGGGGGCGGAGGGGGGAGCCAATGCTTTTGTCTCCTGCCAAGCACACCTGACTCCCCGGCTGAGGCCCAGAGGTGCCACAGATACACCTGGGACTGCTCCAGCTGGGAGCCGAGTGCTGCTGGCAGATCTCTCTGAAAGTCACTCCCCAAGTGCCCCAGGCTGAGCAGCCTCCAGCTAACCCACAGGCTTCTGATTTGTTTCTGCCTGGTCTTCTGGGGGGACTTCAAAAGCCTGCAGACATCCTGAGCAGGACCTGAGCAGGACATTTGGGTCAAGCATCTTAGCATGGTGCTCAAGCCACCAGTGTCTGGGCTCACACACTGTCTTCCTGGGATCACGTACACAGGAATTTCGTGGCCTGGACACTCTCCCAGCCTGTCGAATGCTGTGTGGCTTCTTATACGGTCTGCATTCACATGTTTTCCCAAGACACTTGGAGGACCTCTGGTTTAGATGGAGAGAAGAAAAGCTTTCTTCTCATTCCTGACCTCATACCTTCACCCAGACCCTTTCTTCCTCATTTGTTCCAGCAGATTTTTCTCAATGTGAACAGTGGTTCCTTTGCTCCAGGGAGCCTTGACTTTCTTTCCTTAGCACCTCCTGTCCCATCCACCCAAGACCAGCTTATCACTTGGCTTGGTCTTCTATGACTCACTGGAAAATAAAGCCCAGGGGCTCAGTGTGCCTTTTTGTCTCATTAGTGACCTATCTGGTCTGTTTTGTTTTTGTTGTTCTCCTTCCAGAGAAGGAGCTTCTACACCTCCCACAGCCACTTGTGCCAATGACTCCTGGTCTTTCCCATGGGGTCTGAAGCTCCATTCATGCCCCTTCAAGACTCAGAATGACAGCGTGTCACGTTCAAAGGTATTGCTGGAATTCTGTAAAAGCACCTGGCAAAGTTGTAAGAGTTAAGTTAATGTCAAGTATTTAGACTCTTTGTCCTCACATCCAGTGCCATTTATGGCATATATTTGCATGCTGATCCCTTTCTGTGGATGGTCAGGGGAGGGTCTCTGGTGCTTTGTTAATTTCTTGGGGCTCTCCCTGTCTGAGACCTTGATCTTATCAGCTGGCTCTTTCCAGGGCATTCTGGTGGAGCTTCAGGAAACACATTGACCCTGACTGGTTCTGGCACCCGGCAGTGGGGGAAGGAGGAAGGAGAGATTGCTTCTGAAGGAAAAGTGTACTTGGCTTTCTCATTAAAGGGTTCCCCTGGGGGAACAGGCAAGTGGCAGATGTATGGACAATGGCCAGCTGATCCATTTGGAGATAGATTCAGGGTGTGGTGTTCCCTGTAAGCCTGGGCAGGCCCTGGGAAACTGGAGCAGAGCTAGACCCTGGCCTCAAATTGGGCAAGCCGCAGGGGAGCTGGAGTGCTGGTTTCAGGTGTGCAGGCATCGTTCCCTTTGGAGACTGAGGGTCCAGGGGGGCTAGTGTGTCTGCTGCCCAAGCATGCTTCTAAAACGTGGAGCTGCACTGATCATTTTCATTCATGAACATAGTAACTGGTTGGGTGCTTCAAAGTCTGGCCTCAATGTACCTTTTCAGACTCTTCTCTCAAACTGCCCTGAGCAAATCATCCACCCCTCTCTTGGGTCTAAGCTTACTCTGAACCTTCACATCTTTGGGCCTCGCCTTATGCCATTCTCTCTTCCTAGAATGACTTTTCTGCTGGTGGTAAACCTCTCACTGGTTCAGGTGGCCTCATCCATTCTTGGAGAAGCATTCCCCAATGCCCTGGGGTGCAATTCGTCCCTCTTTCCTCTCTCCACTTAAGCCCCAGATTCACTCTGTTGGTCTCTGGTCTAGCTCTGTTATGTTTACTTCTGTGCCTGCCTCCAGTGCCCAAGATGGGTTGTTCCGACATTTTTGCTCTTGCATGGCCAGCTCCTTTTCATCCTTCAGGTATTGGCTGAAATGTCACCTCCTCAGCGAGGCCTTCCTGGACCATCTGATCAAAGGTAACCCCCACCCCTACACACTCTGTCTCATTATCTTCTGCTATCTATCGTCTTCATAAAACTTAGCAGTGTCTGAAACTATCTTTACTTATTTGTCAGCTTAGACTATGTCTTTTCCTCTAGAATGTAATCTCTTGGAGGGCAGAGACACAGCAAAATGTGTTGATAAATAGTTGGCACCCAGTAAATATCTGTTGATTGATTAAATGAAGGCAGGTATGGGGTATTCGACTCGGCCCGCCCCCTCCTCCCGGACTTGGCACAGAGCCTGGGCACAATAAAGGTTGGTTGCCTAGAATATTTGCTAAACGAATGAATGGAACCGAGGAACGCACGAACGAAGGGATGCTGCGCTCTGCCTGCGGACTGACAGGTTGACTGACAGCTGGAGATCGGTGGCCAGCAGTCTATTGATTGACGGCCGACAGCTGAGTGGCAGCCAACGGATGCATATCGGGTGTCCCGATTGGCTGGCTGCAGCAGCCCCTCCTAAAGGGGAAGGGAGGGGGCCGGAGGAGACGGCTCCGCGTGGAGAGGGGGCAGTACCAGGCGGCGAGAGGCGGCCCAACAGCCCGGAGCTGTGCGAGCAACAGTCGCCTCGAACCGACGAACCAACGTCTCCGCGCAAGGGCCAGCGCGAGGGGCGGGGCGCGCGCGTCACGTGAACGTGTTTTGGGCACGTGACCCGCGCAGGGCCAAAGCTGGCCCCCGCCCCCTCTTCTCCTCCCCTCGGCTGGTGTGAACCGAGCGGCCTCGCCTCACCGCCTAGCGCCCCCCTCAGCCGCCGCCGTCGCCGCCGCCTCCGCCCGCTGGCCATGTCCCCTGGCCGCCGCCGCCGCCGCCCCAGCTCGGCGCTCCCGCGGCCCAGCGCGCAGTGAGCGCGGGGCCCGCTTGCAGTTCACCCGCCCCGGGGCCCCCTTGTTCTCAGCGCCGCCGCCATGTTGGGTTTAGAGCCGCAGCGGAGCCGCCGCCGCCGCCGCCGGTGAGGGAGGCCGAGAGCGGAACCCGCCCCGCCCCGGGGCCCAGGGAGCGGGGCCGCCTCGGAGCCCGGCCTCTCCCTGCCAGTCGCCTTCCCGGCCCGCCCGTCGTGCGAGCGAGGGAACGAGCGCCCGGGCCGCGGCCGCGCCTTCCACTCCCGGCCCGTGCGAGCCCGCCGCCCATTCGTTCCTCCGCCGCCGCCGGGCCCGACGAGAGCCTGCAGCGGAATCCTTGAGAGTCATCGCCATGGCGGAGCAGACCTACTCGTGGTGAGTGCGGGGCTTCGGGACGCCCGGGCGCGGCGTGGGTGGGGTGGGGGTCGCGGCGCCCGCGCAGCCGGCCGGAGGGGAAGAGGAGGAGGAACAGGTGCGTGCTGGGGGGGCCGCGGGTTGGGGGTGCACGCCCCCCCGGTCCCCACCGGAGCGGGGCTGGTGCTCGGGGAAGGAGGTGAGCGGCCGGGGGGACCCGGCTACGGAGGAGGTGAGAGTGGGAGGCGGCGGCCCCGGCGGATGTCATCTGGTCATGGGCGGAGCAGGTGATGGTGAAGGGGATCGTGACCCCGGAGGGGGGGGAAGCCCACGGACGGGAAGTTGAATCCCACGGGGACCCCGGGACTGACTTAGAGGGGTGGCTTCTGGGCAGGAGGAATGGAAACGGCGCAGAGAGGCCGGCCAGGGCAAGGTGGGCCACTGGGCTGAGAGGAAGCCGGTGAGGAGGCCCGGTGACGAGAGGCCCGACGTGGAAGTTGTGAGCGAGGAGCTCACCACGGGGGCCGCTGCCTGGCGCTGGGAGGGGGCGTGAAGGAAGAGTTGGTAAGGTGGGCAGAGGCCCGGGGGTGAGAGAAGGCAAACCGCGGGAGGAGAGCGTCTTGGGCATCAATGGAGGGGAGTCGGTGGTGACGAGGTCAGCAGGGGAGCCGGTTTGGATAGCCTCCTTCTGGAGAGGAAGCCGTTGGTGACAGCGGGGCATGGGCAGAATCTTTGTGAGGTTGGTTGGTACTCTGTTCTTCAGAATTGGAAGTGGCGTGGCGTCCTGGGCCAGGTATGGAAATGGAGGATCTGCAAGTGATGCCCATTTTTTATGGGACTTTTAAAGTTGTTAAATAGCTTGTTAAGGACAGAGAAGCGTACTTTGTAATTTATGGACTGAGATTGTACAATATCTGTCCTGAGAAGGGAGAGGCCTCCCTTTGGCATACAGAGGTGGAATATTTGCAGGAGGGGTTGAGGAATGGTGAAGGGTGGAAACTCAATAATGGGGAGAAAGGCATCGCTGGAAGGTGAGAAGCAAGAAATGGGATGATTGTAGGTGTGGGCATGGGAGATCTGGTTGCAGTCGAGAGAGATTTTTCGAAGGTGGTTTCCTCTTTGAAGCAAATGTGGTTTGGGATGGAACTGTAGGCTTTTCCTTAGAGAAGAGTGTGATAGAGTGAGAAGAGTCTGGTGTTTGGATTTGGAAGACTTGGTTTACAGGTCCAGTTTGCCACTAACTTGCTTTATAATTAGACAAGATAGTAAGTTCTCTATTTCTTTTTCATTACATATAAAATAGGGAAATGACCTTTTTCATAGGCTGTAAGGATTAAATGAATAATTACAAGGCACATGACAAACTGTAAAGTGCTGTATTTCACTATATTATAATTATCTTAGGGAAACAGCAAAGAAATGGGTCATGCCTGAAAGTAAAGAATGATTTGGAGTAGAAGGCTTTAATTAAGTGGATAATTTGTGGTGGTTGGGGTTATATGTCTTTTCTTCACACAGGGAAAGAGGATTGGTAATTGAAGGTGATAATTAAAAAGGGATCTCAGTGGTCTATATACCACTTCAAGAAGAAGAAAACAGATCGAAAGAACTGATAAAGGAAGAATTAAGATCTCAGTGAATAGTTGTGACTGCATGTGTATTTTTAAATGAACAGGTAAACTAGTTTGATAGTTTTGACCAACAGTGATCTGCCTCTCAATAGCAGGTGATATGGAATAAAAATTATAATTCAAGCTTTCTTATGGACAGAGTAAGGAATGAAGGTAAAGATTCTCCTATCATGTCTTGTAACTAATTCATCCAGAGCTTCTTAACACTCTGGAACAGCTGAGAGTCCTGACAGCTGCCCTCCTGTTTTCATTGTGCTGTATAGAGTCTGTGAATGATTGAAAGAGCAAACACAGAGGCCAAGAAATGGGAAAAAAGAGAGTGTTTTACTGGGTAGGTTGACCACACACTACCTCTATGTGATGTTGGATGGCTCTACTAGTTAAGGAGGGATTATTTTGTGAAGTCTGACAGTTTACAAGAATTATCCTACTAAAATACTTTCTTTAGTCTCAGCTTCCTTTATGTGCTTCACAGGCAAAGCTCCTTGAAATCAGAATGCTTAGCCCTTCACCTTTAGCATGTATTGAGATGGAGAAAGTTCTTACATCATCTTGAGAGAGGGTGGTATATGAGGGGAGAGGATGAGGAAACCAGGCAGCTTTGCAGTTCTTTCTGAGTCAACTGGGTAAAAGCATAAAGAACATGTGTCATTTAATATACAGCAGGTCTTAGAATAACATCCTTTTGCTCAGTGTTGTTTTGTTATAATGATGAGATGCCATGGGAACTTAACTCTTGTTTATATTAATTAGCTTGTGGTAACATTGGTTTCGTTATTTATACATTGCTTTGCTTAAAGTTGCGGGACCTGTGGATGATGTTAAGTAAGGATTTACTGTATACTCATTAATTCTTATAAGTCTCTGAGGTAGGTGATCTTTCTCTGTTTTATAGAGGAGGAAACTTAGGCTCAAGGGGGCAAGTGATTTGTCCAAGAGCTTTTACCTGTGATGCTTTAGTTTGTTTTACATGAATTCTCCCATCATTTTATTCATTCTCACTGAAATACAAATAATGGAAAAGGTGTTTCAAAAATTGTGTGTAAAATGAGTTTTGGATTATCTATCATTTTGCAATATCTTTGTCACTGTTCCCTGGGTTTGCAAATAATCAATAGTTGATTGTTTTGTTTAAATAGACTTGCACTTTATTTGTATGTGGCCTGTAGGAAAATCAACCTGTAGAGAGTAGTATGGCAATAAAGATTTGTCTGAGGATGGAGTTAGTGAAGAATGTAGAAGCAAAAAATCCGTTAGGATTTTTTTGTATAATAAGACATGTAAATTATAAAACAAGATTGGCCATGAGTTGATAATTGTTGAAGTTCGGTGATGAGTATATGGTTTATTGTATTCTGTATACTTTTAGATGCTTAAATTTTTCATTAAAAAGAAAAGCCCCTACCCATAAATTAATGCTATTGTCTGGTTTCTTGTGCTTGCTTTCTTCCTTGCAAATTCTGTCAAAATCCTGTTACCAAAGGGTATGGCTCCAATTCCGCCTGGTTGTGTAGCATTTTTCCAACCACCCCAACAGAAAGTGATCTCTTTAATACTGTGGCATCATGCCTTCCTTGTCATGTCTGAATACCTAGTTTCATTTCCAGATTGTAAACTCAGTGAGGGTAAGGATGCCATTGCACTAATCTTTTGTCCTCCCCTAGTGCCTAGCGCATTGTCTTGCCCACAGCTCCTGCTTAGTTCATACTGAGTGGTTGAATATGATGGTAGATTTCACGGTGGTTCATTCTTTGTGGAAGGAATATCAAGCGTAAGGAAAGCTACAGATAGATGAGAGTTTATAACCCATATACTCACAAGATAGAGCTTTTGGTAACTTAGTTTGCTAGTGTCTCAGTGCTGTGAGAATGAGGAATGCCATCTCTTAATAAAGTTTTAAATAAAAGCTATTGACAGAAAAAATTAAAATAATTGGTAGTAACACCACAGTCTTTATCCTGATTTATCCACAAGATTCTGCTTATATTCTTTTTACTCTTAAATACTGAGGAAGTGAAAGAAGACACGTGAAAACACAAATTGAAGGTGCAAACTATACTTTTACTAATTTGAGAAAAACACCTTCCTCAATGTGTACTTATGAGCAGTTATTTTAGGGTGAGTTCTGTGAGAAACAGGCGCTTGTCTCCTGATGGAGTCCATGCAGTGCTTGTATATAACTGCACTTGAACTTTGCTAAAAATTGCTGTGTTAGGGTTAATGCTGGTTGAGGGGGAAAGGAAGTCAGTCCTTGTGAACCTCATGCAAATGAATTTTGTTACTAAAGTAGTAATTTAATAATTTATTGTGTGTTTTCTATGTGCTAGCGCTTTACAAGCATTGCTAACGAAGGAAACAGGCTCAAAGAGTTGTCTAAGGAGGTAAACAGTAAAAGAGTTCAAAGTCAAGACTTTGACGCCAAGACTCTGACGTTGAATCTACTTCCATTTCCACAATCACTACTCTAAACCAACCACTCTTTTCCTTGAGTTCCCTCTTAGCCTCTTTAGTGGGTTCCTTCCCTCCATTCTCCACACAGTGCCTATTCTCCTGAGTGGCTTTCTCACAACCTAAGTTGAAGATCATGTCAGTCTGCTTAAAACTCTTCAGTGGCCTTTGGCCACACTTAGAATAAAATCCAAATTCTTCACTATGGCTCTTCATGGTCTGATCTTGTGTGTCTCTGCGGGGATGACAGTAAACAAACTAAACGTTACACAAGAATAAGATTCTATTTTAGTACTCTTTCCAGTGCCTGATGTATAATAGGTGGTTGGTAAATATTTACTAAATAAACGAATGAGAATGCTTCCTTTCCCCTGGACTTCTTATTTTAAGAGCTAATCTAAGGACTGCATTATATGAAGGTGATATATTGTTGTGATAATAGACATTATCCTGTCAGGTATTTGCAAATAGTGCTAAACCTAAGAATAAAAATAATACAGATCTCCAGAACTAATGGAACTCACTTCTACTTTCAGATTATTGTTGTATATCATTGTACTGTATCTGTTGTGATCATATCTGATTGTATCTTGTGATCATTGCATCTGATGTAAAAAACTTCGGTAGCATCATAGACTTCAGATTTTCTTATTGTTTTTAAAACATGTTTTGCCTATAGTTCAAGTGCTATGATAATATTTTGGCAATGCGAGATTCAAACTAAAATTAGCCAAAGCTAAGACTATGAATTTGTATTGAACTCATTTTTCTCAATGCTGCTTGTAAAACCTTTTGGGGGGAAAAAAACTGGAGTGTTTATAACCATATCAGCCTGTAATTTATCAAGTAGTACTATGAATGAAAATGCCTGATGTTCATGCATTCCTCAAAATAGATTTCTATGTGATCATTTATTTTAGAGATAACAAATGCTGCTGAGCTGTAAGGTGTTATGTAGTTCTTTTTAATTGTATTTTATTTCAACATTAATAACTTACTTAGTTTTCATCATTCTTAATCTTCAAACCATCCCATGAAAAATCAGGAGATGCCCTAACAGGAGTTATCTAACCAAGGGCTGTTTTAGTTGGCTTTATGTGGTGTCTGAAACTTGATGTGATTGCTATCCCTGGCAGTAGAGCCATAAGGATAATTTGATTTTTAAAAATTAGTATTTTCTGGAGTTTAATGGTCCTTTTAGGAATTAAAGGAAAATACTGGTTTTATTTGTTGTGTGTATACATCAAGAAACATTTGCAACTTTGAGTTACTGTAGCGTATTTTCTAATCTTCACTTAGAGTTAGACACAAAGTGCTCCTCTTTCCGAATTTGAACCTCTTAGGTATCTAGAGGGGCTGCAGATGACCACATTCAGTATTATAGGAAAAACCTACAGTTGGTTCCTATGATCCCTGCAATGAATTGTTACCTTTCAGATTTTGTTAACAGCTCTCACTAGGGCTATGGCTTAAAATAAAACAGACCCATTCGTTTGCTGTGATAAGACTAGATTGAGTTGTTGTGAAAAAGTTAGGTTTGAAAATGTTTTTAAGGTATTAGACCAAAGCATTAGCCTAATAGAGACCTAGCAGAAAATCGCATTTCTTGGTTTGTGGGGTTCACCCTAACCTGGTAGGAAAACCTGATAATCTCTATTTTGGAGTTCTAGTATTAATAGTGAAGAACTACTAAAGAATAATAAAAAAAAGTTCACTAAAGTAGAGAGATGCCCTAGTTGTTTTTCACGTTTGTGAATTCTATGGAATATGAGTGATCACTCTTAAGTATTCAATTCTGTCACTCCCACTCATTAAATTTTTATTTGAAATCCTATGATATGAGAATCTAATTCTGTTCTGGTTTCTTTGAATCGGGAAGTCTTTAGTTTTAGGTGATCGTTATCTCTGATTAACTGTGACCTACTCTTACTCCCAGTGTTGTATTTTGTACAATGGTTATGCCTGTCCTACTCCACACGGTTGTTGTGAGAATTCAGTGGATAACGTATGGAAAATGCTTCCTACAGGTGAGTTATTAGTTCTCTACATTGTTAGATCCAGATGGGTTCTAGATAGAGTTAATGATTTTTCTTGTTTTACAATTTAACCAACATTTAAACTTTGACATGTCCATTATAGTGAGAATTCTCTTGACATGCCCAAATAATGCCATATAAAAAGAAATAGAAATTGTCATCGAGTTGCCATATTGTTGCCTGTGAAATGTATTAAATAGTCATCTCCTATTAGTCACAAGTTTCGTTCATCAGTATATTCCGTAAAACAAAGAAAAATTGTGAATTGAATAAAGGCTAAATTTTTTTCTAGGGTAGTTTTGTTTTGATCTTTTGAAGGCAGTTTCCCTCAAAATCTACTCAAATGAGGGAAAAGCAGTGGTGTGGACAACCCTCGTTTTTTCCTGGTTTTCTTTGGAATTCACAGGAAATTTTTCTACCCCTAAGAGGCCTAAGGAGGGGCTGTTAGCAGTTTATCTGTTTTTTTACTCTACACCAAGTCTGCCAGGCACACCCACTTCCCCTTCATCTGAGGGCTTCAGGCTTGGGCTTCACTTTTGACCTAACTAGGACATGTGTCAAAGTTGTTAATTGTTTCTCCCACCTGGTGATGCAGACTTTTTGACCTAAGTATAGTGCTTGCCTGATTTGTTGTTTCCTTCTCTTACGTTTTGCTCAGAGTTGTCTAGTTTGACCTTCCAGATTTGACTAAATCTTCAGGACTTGCCTGACAGCCTTAACTTTTTTAAACCTTTGACTATATGCTCTGGCTTTATAAACTTCTAGACATTTACATTCATTTCTTAAAAATGCTTGCAAAAGACTACTGTTAGAAGTAAAAGTTAACTTTAGAGAACAGATTCTCTTATCTATGCCGAAGTACCTTAAAAATACTAAGGTTATGCCGAAGTACCTTAAAAATACTAAGGTCTAATAACTTAAAAATATTTTCACATTACTTTTTTATAGGGATTCAGTCTAGTCTTACTGCAGAAATGCCACCTGGGGCCACATCTAGGTTAGCTAGAGGTAGTTAAAAGACTAAAGTGAGTTAACCAAGAGGAGGGAGAGTGTGAGACCAGAAGCTGAGGCTTGGGACACTCACAATTGAGAAATTTGCTTAGGAGGAAGAGTCAAAGGAGGCTCCATGAGAGAAAGGTTATCAGGAAAGTGTAATGGCGGTGAAAGGAAAGGCACAGAGCATTTTTAGGGGCAGGAGTGTAAAAAGCTACAGGGTTCAAAGCGCAGATGAAACAAGCTATTGAATTTGTGAAGGAAGTCATTATTGAAAGTGCACTAATAAAGATCAGAGTGGTGAGGGTGACAGCCAAATTAGGGATGGGTAATGAGGAAATAAAGGCATCCTTTGGGTTCTGGCTGTTTGTTGGAGAGGTAAGATGTGAAAGACTAAGGAAAGAGGGTGGTTGATACAGATAGCGGGGTCGTAAGGGTCTTTTGTTTTCTTTGTTTGTTCCCCCCTTATTTGAAGCCAGGGAGAAGAAGAAACTGATCTTGAAAAGAGATTTTTTCTTTTTTTTACTGTAGTTTAAGTTTAGAGATTTTGACTTTTTTCTTTTTTTAATCATGGATTTGTCAGGAGTTGTGAAGAGACCTTAATGGGGAATGAATGCTTGGTGTGTTCATTTAGTCTTTGTGTCTTTGTTGGCCTTTACATTGCTACTAGTTCAGATTGTATTTCATTTGGATGTTCTACGGTTTCTGTAATTACCTACAGTGTAAAATCCAACCTCTTCACTGACTTTCAAAACAATCTGGCCTTATAACCCTACTTCCCTATATTTTCTTTAAAATACTTGTTATTTCACTCAAACTTGATTACTCACTGTTTCCCTTTTTAATTCAACTCATATACCTTGTTAGCCTTTCTCCGAACTCTCTAAATACATTAAGTCCTACCCATCTTTCAAGGTTTAGCTGAAAGTCTGACCTTCTGTAACAGAGCATTACTTATTAGCCCAGGAGAAATAGTCTTCTGATGCTGGTAGTTCTTTATCTGATCCTGTCATATGGCAGCACTTAGGATTTTGTGACCTGGTATTGAATGTATTTATGTGGCTGTCTTCCCACCTTGATCGTAAACTCTGTAAGGATAGGATCAAAGTCATTAATTTCATGGCACAAGGACTTACACATAGTAGGTGCCCAGATTTTTTTTTTAAGGAGTGAATATTTTAGAGGTGAAATTTGCCCAGTGCTGGGTTTTAGAGTAGAATGTCTCCCTAAAAATATGCCGGGGCACATAGAAGAGAGGAGAGAACACTTAATATTGAAATCTCTTTGCTCTTTGAAGAGAATACGAAGTAAAATTGTTGCCGTTAAGTTGGGTCAAGTGTTGTGGCCAGATTTGCCAAACTTCCTAATATTTATACAGCCTTTAGAAAAAGAAAGCGGCTCAGCCTGGGACTGAACATGTAAGGGACACATTTACCACGGACTAGGCTCTTCAGAGTAGTCTTCATCCCAAACAGGCACTTGTTAAATGTGTGACATACTGTTTTTTTAGAGTGGAGAAGCTTCCCCCCTCCCTTCCCCCCCGCAATTAGCAAAACAGTTTTAGGGAAAAAATTTCAGTAACATGCTCAAATGAAAATATTTTGTGGGAAACTTCTTTTGAGGCATGAGGACCTATAAGCTATATGGAAACTAGCTTCTGAGCAATTTTAACATTTTCTCCTTTGCTACTATTTCAGAAATTCATATTCTTTGTATGTACTCATAAACTTTTGTTTAAAAAGCTAAACACCTTAAAAAACAAACTTATTTTGCTTTCATATTTTTCCTATTTCTAAAAGACTTTCTCTTTTAACTTATTTCTTGTCTACTTTTTAGTAATTAGTATTCAGAAAGGGCAATTTAAAAATTTTCTTGGCCTGGTGTGCGCATATCTAAAATTTCATAGATCCAGCAGTGCCTCAGTCTTAGATCAGAATTAAATAACTAGTTATCTAGAATAAGCATAAACCACATGATTGGGGGATTAAGAGTTTGTCTCTGTTTTTGAACCTTTGCATGCTGTACGTACAATGGTGAAAAAAACCTACAGGCCTAAGGATGAGTTATTAGGCTGCTGGTATTCATGGATAGCAAAGGCTCTAAAAGCCAGAAATAAGGGTCATTAACCAACTTAGAAAAAAGAGAACAAGTAGAAGTAGGAAAGAACTGTGAATAGCAGATGTGATTGGAAAGTAGAAGCAAAAGTGAAGGTTAAAGACTCAAGCATCACTAAGCTTCAAGTAGTAAGACCAAATGAAAAGTAGAGCCAGCTACTACAGGATCCAGAATCCTCATACAGTAGAGGTAAACATGGTCCAGCACAGATCTGGAAATCCAGGACTGTGCTTCAGTTTAGACCTACCAAGTTCATAATGAGTCAACGTTTGGTGACTGGGCAATTCTTAGCCTGTTCCATAGCTGAGTGCGTCTAGTTTGGCGTCACAGCTAGAGACCTTGGAGACATTCTTTTTTTTTTTTTTAAGATTTTATTGGGGAAGGGGAACAGGACTTTATTGGGGAACAGTGTGCACTTCCAGGACTTTTTTTCCTCCAAGTCAAGTTGTTGTCCTTTCAATCTCAGTTGTGGAGGGTGCCGTTCAGCTTCAAGTTGTTGTCCTTTCAGTCTTAGTTGTGGAGGGCACAGCTCAGCTCCAGGTCCAGTTGCCATTGCTAGTTGCAGGGAGCGCTGCCCACCATCCCTTGCGGAAGTCAAACCAGCAACCTTGAGGTTGAGAGGATGCCCTCCAACCAGCTGAGCCATCCAGGAGCTCAGTGGCAGCTCAGCTCAAGGTGCCATGCTCAATCTTAGTTGCAGGGGGCGGGGCCCTTGGAGACATACTTGATTGTCATCCAACAAGTCAGTAAGTCCTGTTGAATATATGCTCTATCTCTGTACCTCTGTAGCTGTAGCTGTATATCTTCATTCCCAGCTTTGTTCTTGGATGACCCTTCTTTGTGTTCCCCGTTACGCTGCACTTGCCTCTTTCAGTTGTTTGCTTCCTTGTTCATCTCCTTGTCCATCCTCGAGGACATGGATTATATTTTGTTCATGTCTTTGTCCTCAGTGGTTTGGCATGTAATTTATTAAAATAGTGTTAGTCGTATAACCCTAAGAAAAGTAAAATTATTAAGATGAAAGTGTGTGATATCTTAAATCGCTATCAACCCTCAGTTTAAGAGCTTGAGAGAGGCAAGTATCAAATATTATTTGGGGTATATAGAACATTCTCTTATGCTAAACAAATGAAACTATTATTATTCGAATGTTACCTTGATAATCACTGTTTAATTTATGGAATCTCTTCAGAAAATACAGTGTTGGAGAATTGGTTGCTGTATGGGATAGCTATTATCACAATAATACTGAATAACAAATTACCCCAAAATTGAGTGGCTTAAAATAGTAATCAAATATTTGCACAGATCTGCAGATTGGCTGGGGCAAGTTTGCTCTTTTCTTCAGATCTGTAAGTCAGCTGGATGGTGGGCCCAGGCTGAATGGACATCAGCTACCGGCGTAAGCTCTTTTCATGGCAGTGGCAGAGGCACTGGAGGAGGGCAGGTGGAACCTGCAAGACTTCTTGGGGCTCAGGTTCAGAACTGGCACAGTGCCATTTCTGTTTCGTTCTTTCAGGTGAAGCAAGCCATACGGTGAAAACCAAAGATAACCACAAAATTAAACCTTGTCCTTTTTGTGGGAGGAGCTGCAAAGTCACATGGCTAAGCAGTAGATTCAGGAAGGGGTGAGGAATATGGGCCAGTAATGCAATCTACCGCAGTTGAAGTTCCCTCTTCCTTTTCATATGGCTAGTTACCCTGTTTCCCCCCAAATAAGATCTAGCCGGACAATCAGCTCTAATGCATCTTTTGGAGCAAAAATTAATATAAGGCCCGGTATTATATTATGTTAGATATGTTATGTTAGATATGTAACATATCTTATAGTAAAATAAGACCGGGTCTTATATTAATTTTTGCTCCAAAAGACGCATTAGAGCTGATTGTCTGGCTAAGTCTTGTTTTCGGGGAAGCATGGTAACACTTTTTCATTCTATTCTAAAACGAAGTATTTCAAATAGTCAGATTTCATATAGGCCCCTTTCTGTAGCATTCTGGTTTTCATTCTAATGTTTTATATTTTTTAAATAGCTTTTTTGAGATATGATTCACATACCATACAAGTCTTTTTATTTTCTTTTTCTTTTTTGGTAGCTTAAATAATAAATATTTATTTGTCACAATCTTGAGGCTGGGGATTCCAAGATCAAGATGCCAGCAGATTCTATGTCTGGTGAGGACCCTCTTCCTGTTTTGCCAGCAACTGCTTTCTTGTGTGTGCTTACATGGCCAGCAGTGGTGGGGTGAGGGGGGCAGGAGAGAGGGAGCGGGTGAGTGCTCAGGTGTGGGCGTGGGTGCATGTGCACTCTCTGGTCTCTCCTAAGGGCACTGTTTCTCTCATGGGGCTCCACTCTCCTGTCGTCATCTAAATCTACCTCCAAATACCATTACATTGGAGATTAGGGCTCCAACATATGAATTTTGGAAGGACACATTTACTTCATAGCAACCTTGTTTTGTTTTATCCTTTCACCTGGGGATGGACTTTTGGGTTGTTTCCACCTTTTGGCTATTATGAATAATGCTGCTCTAAACATCTGTGTGCAAGTATTTATTTAGATACCTGTCTTCAGTTACTTTGGGTACGTACATAGGTGTGGAATTGCTGGGTCACGTGGGAGTTCTGTTTTTAACTTTGAGGAACCACCCAAGCTGTTTTCCACAGTGGCGGCACAATTTTACATTCTCATCAATAATGCACAGTGGTTCCAATTTTTCCACATCCTTGCCAGCTAGCACTTACTGTTTTCTGTCTTTTACATTAGATCCATCCTAGTGGGTGTGAAGTGGTATCTTGTTTGGATTTTGATTTGAATTTCCCTAATGATTAGTGATGTTGAACATTTTTATCATGTGCTTGTTGGCCAGTGTACTTGTATATATCTTTTTTGGAGAAATTTCTAAGTCCTTTGCCCATATTTTTCCCCCCCTTTTCTTCCGCCTCCCGCCTACTCCAGTTCAAGCCGTTGTTTCTCAGTCTAGTTGTGTAGGACACAGCTCCCTGGCCCCGGCTGGTGTGATGAGCCTTGCACTCCCCCTCCCAGGCGGTCGGTCGCTGGTCGTTGGTCGGCCGCTCACAACAGCACCCAGCATCCTGCAGCAGCCCACAGCAGCTCACGCCGACCTCCAGCTGCTCACAGCAGCCGAGCTCCAGGGTGAGCCGTTGTTCACAATCTGAGCTGTAGAAGGCGCAGCTCACTGGTCCATGTGGGAATCGAACCGGCAACCTCGGCGTTAGGAGCAGGGCACTCCAACGATCTAAGCCAACGGGCCAGCTCCCCTTTGCCCATTTTTTAAAAAAACATTTTTATTGGGGAATATTGGGGAACAGTGTGTTTTTCCAGGACCCATCAGCGCCAAGTTGAGTGGTTGTTGTTGTTGTTGTTGTTTTTTCAATCTAGGTGTGGAGGGCGCAGCTCTTGTGGGAATTGAACCGGTGACGTTGGTGTTATGAGCACTACGCTCTAACCAGCTGATCCAACTGGCCTCCCCTTTTGCACATTTTAAAAAATTGAATCAGTTGTCTGTTTGTTGTTGAATTATAATATTTATATATTCTGGATACTAGACCCTTATCCAATTATATGATCTGCAAATATTTTACCTTATTCTGTAGGTTATCTTTTTTACTTTCTTGATAGTATCCTCTGATGTACAAAAGGTTTTAATTTTGATGAAGTCCAATTTATCTGTTTTTGTTTTATTACTTGTGCTTTTGGTGTCACATTTAAGAAATCATCACATGATTCAAGCTCATGAAGATTGCCCCTATGTTTTCTTCTAAACGTTTTATGATTTTTAGTTCTTGTGTTTAGGTCTTTGATTCATTTTAAGTTAATTTCTGTTTCGATGTCAGATAGAGGTCCAGCTTTGTTCATTTGCGTGTGGATATCTAGTTGTCCTAGCATCACTTGTTGAAGAGACTGTTCTTTCCCCATCAAATGGTCTTGGCACCTTGTCAAAAGCAATTTGCCGTAGATATATGGGTTTATTTCTGGACTCTCAGTTCTGTTCCAGTGACATAGTTTGTCTATCCATGTGCCAGTACCACACACTTTTTTGAAATAGCGAAGTGTGAGCCCATCAGTATTGTTCTTTTTCAAGGTTGATTTGGCTGTTCAGGGTCCTCCGATTCAATATAAATTTGAGGATCAGCTTTTCCATTTTTTCAAGAAAAGACCATTAAGATTTTGATAGTGATTACACTGAATCTGTAGATCACTTTGGGGGGTATTTTTATTTTAACAGTATTCTCGTTTATTTAGACTTTCTTCTTTCAACAGTGTTTTGAAGTTTTCAGTGTGTAAGTCTTGTACCTCCTTAGTTAAATTTATTCCTAAATACTTTACTCCTTTGGTTTGTTTGTTTAAAATAGATCTGGAGGGGGCGGCTGGTTAGCTCAGTTGGTTAGAGCGTGGTGCTCTTAACAACAAGGTTGCCAGTTCGATCCCCACATGGGCCAGTGTGAGCTGCGTGCTCCACAACTAGATTGAAACAACTACTTGGAGCTGATGGGTCCTGGAGAAACACACTTAAAATAAATATTTAAAAAAGTTTAAAAAAATAAAATAGATCTTTATTTTTCAGTTTTGAAAGATATGCTAGGTATAGAATTCTAGGTTGTCTCCCTTTTTTTCTTCATCCTTCTGTCCCTCTCTTCCAGTACTGTATTTTT